>NC_069093.1:17485486-17486486 GCF_947172395.1 Bicyclus anynana
GGTTAGGTTAGGTTAGGTTAGGTTAGGTTAGGTTAGGTTAGGTTAGGTTAGGTTAGGTTAGGTTAGGTTAGGTTAGGTTAGGTTAGGTTAGGTTAGGTTAGGTTAGGTTAGGTTAGGTTAGGTTAGGTTAGGTTAGGTTAGGTTAGGTTAGGTTAGGTTAGGTTAGGTTAGGTTAGGTTAGGTTAGGTTAGGTTAGGTTAGGTTAGGTTAGGTTAGGTTAGGTTAGGTTAGGTTAGGTTAGGTTAGGTTAGGTTAGGTTAGGTTAGGTAGGTTAGGTTAGGTTAGGTTAGGTTAGGTTAGGTTAGGTTAGGTTAGGTTAGGTTAGGTTAGGTTAGGTTAGGTTAGGTTAGGTTAGGTTAGGTTAGGTTAGGTTAGGTTAGGTTAGGTTAGGTTAGGTTAGGTTAGGTTAGGTTAGGTTAGGTTAGGTTAGGTTAGGTTAGTTAGGTTAGGTTAGGTTAGGTTAGGTTAGGTTAGGTTAGGTTAGGTTAGGTTAGGTTAGGTTAGGTTAGGTTAGGTTAGGTTAGGTTAGGTTAGGTTAGGTTAGGTTAGGTTAGGTTAGGTTAGGTTAGGTTAGGTAGGTTAGGTTAGGTTAGGTTAGGTTAGGTTAGGTTAGGTTAGGTTAGGTTAGGTTAGGTTAGGTTAGGTTAGGTTAGGTTAGGTTAGGTTAGGTTAGGTTAGGTTAGGTTAGGTTAGGTTAGGTTAGGTTAGGTTAGGTTAGGTTAGGTTAGGTTAGGTTAGGTTAGGTTAGGTTAGGTTAGGTTAGGTTAGGTTAGGTTAGGTTAGGTTAGGTTAGGTTAGGTTAGGTTAGGTTAGGTTAGGTTAGGTTAGGTTAGGTTAGGTTAGGTTAGGTTAGGTTAGGTTAGGTTAGGTTAGGTTAGGTTAGGTTAGGTTAGGTTAGGTTAGGTTAGGTTAGGTTAGGTTAGGTTAGGTTAGGTTAGGTTAGGTTAGGTTAGGTTAGGTTAGGTTAGGTTAGGTTAGGTTAGGTTAGGTTAGGTTAGGT
>NC_069094.1:15000-17500 GCF_947172395.1 Bicyclus anynana
CCGCGAAGAGGTGCGGACCGGACCGACCAAATCGGACCGAGGACCAGACCAGCAGCGGATCCGGACCGACCTAGGGGACCGGACATCGGATCGGCGACCGGGCAGCGGACCGAGGACTGGACCGTGCTAGCGGGGAACCGAGGACCGAGGACCGGACCGGACCAGGAACAGTGGTAAGGCCGGGCGCCTATACAGCGGGCGTCAGTCGCGCGCAGATCGCCGTCGCGAGCGGTCGTCTTCGGCGGGCGGCCCCCACGGCCCCTATGCCCTCGCGTCTGGGCGTATAGCCTGGGCGTGAGGTGTGACAGGGGTCTGAGGACCGGGACTGGAGACCGGACCGGACCGGTAAAGACCACGAAGAGGTGCGGACCGGGGACCGGAGCAGCAGCAGCGGACCGGACCGACCTAGGGGACTGTGGACCGGACATCGAACCAACGACTGGACAGCGGACCGGGCTGACAGCGGACCGAGGACCGGACCGGACCAGGAACAGTGGTTGGGCCGGGCGCCTATACAGCGGGCGTCAGTCGCGCGCAGATCGCCGTCGAGAGCGGTCGTCTTCGGCGGGCGGCCCCCACGGCCCCTATGCCCTCGCGTCTGGGCGTATAGCCTGGGCGTGAGGTGTGACAGGGGTCTGAGGACCGGGACTGGAGACCGGACCGGACCGGTAAAGACCACGAAGAGGTGCGGACCGGGGACCGGAGCAGCAGCAGCGGACCGGACCGACCTAGGGGACTGTGGACCGGACATCGAACCAACGACTGGACAGCGGACCGGGCTGACAGCGGACCGAGGACCGGACCGGACCAGGAACAGTGGTTGGGCCCGGCGCCTGTGTAGGCGGCTCGCCTTACCCAGCCACCTCAGTCGCGCACAGACCGCCGACGCGAGCGGTCGTCTTCGGCGGGCGGCCCCCACGGCCCCTATGCCCTCGCGTCTGGGCGTATAGCCTGGGCGTGGGGTGTGACAGGGGTCTGAGGACCGGGACTGGAGACCGGACCGGACCGGTGAGGACCGCGAAGAGGTGCGGACCAGGTCTTAATCCAACCTGTGGACTGGACCGGACCGCGTAGAGCAGCGGGCCAGGACCGGACCAACCAGGAGTCCGGACCACGGATCGACCAACCAAGGAAGCAGACCAGGAGACCGGAGCGGACCAGGACCAGAACAACCAGAGGACTGGACCAGACCACAAAGAGCAGCGGGCCAGACCGCCAGACCGCGGACCGAGGACCGGACCTGGACCGGACCGACCGTGAAGAGGAGTAGACCTGGACCGGAGCGGACCGGCCAGACGATCGGAGCGGACCGGTCAGACGACCGGACCGAACCCGCGACGAGGTCCGGGCCTAAGGAAGGGGCCAACCTGGGCAGAGGACCGACCAAGGTTAGAGGACCGGAGCTTACCTGCAAGCGGTACCTAGCCCGGTCAGTGGGGGGGGGTATCTCGGGACTTGTGCTCTGTGCTTAAATTAATGGGTAGTGCCTTATGTGATAGACATTGGTCTTCATGACCTCTTGATTCCGTGTACACTCAGTGACAGTGATTAGTGGCTGTGCATAATTGGATTGCAGTGAATACAACAGTCGTGCACAATGGACACCGAGGTGGGAGTATCCAGCTCGCCTGGAGAGGACAATGTAACAGGTAATCCCTCCCTCATCTCTCAGTCTACTCTGAAAGGAGCTAACGCCAAGCGACCTCCTCCGTCGGCTTACATTGAGCTACCTGCAACTGCCGCTGAGGTCAAGGACCTCGATTCCCTCGCCAAGGTGATTAGAATACTATCAACTACCACCATCAAGGCGATTAATGAAGGTAAAAGCGTCACCGCTTCAAATAAGAGACTCATTACCGCGGCTGCTGCCGAGACCCAACGATCAATTGATCAATACTTGCGTACGGTCACAACTACACCTTCAACTCTGGCCGCCCTGTCGGAGGTCAGCGACCCTGTCAGCCATAATAGTAATAATGATACACTAAGGAAGGAACTAAGTGAGTGCGTAGGGGAAATTCGCATGCTGCGCGGAGAACTAGCCTCCCATCCGTTGGCCTCTCCTACCATCTTAGCCGCTGGCCTGAAGGAGTCAATTAGAGAAGAGATAGGCAGCGCCTTCAGATTAGAAACCCAATCCGTCAAATCGACTAACCGGTCATATGCTGCCGCCGCTCGTACACCATCGGACAATCCCAACATACCTGCCAATCGACCCTCTATTATTGTCGCTCCGGCCGAGGACGTTCCCACTGCCTCGCACACCCTCAAAGCATTCAGATCGGGCGTAACTTTCAAAGACACCAATTTCTCACCCGCCGAGGTCAAGTTAATCCCAAATAAGAAACTGCGCTTAGTATTCGACAACTGCGAGCAACGGGACATCACCCTTCAAAAGATCGAATCAGCTAATTGCGGACTCACTGCTAAGCCCACTAAAAAACTTAGACCTATGCTATTGCTCAAGGGCGTCTCCAAATCCACTACTCCTGAATCCCTT